>NC_140035.1:24198511-24216011 GCF_963513975.1 Fringilla coelebs | reverse complement strand
TTGCAAAACTGCCACAATGTGGCCTCCTTGATGGCTTTCTCTGTGGCACATGCCTTAACCCTAGGCTGATTTGCTGCTCTGCCTAGGGTTAGGGTTAGGGTTAGGGTTAGGGTTCAGCCTAGGGTTCGGGTTCTGAAAACTAAACAGCTCAGAGTTCCAGGCATGCTGCAGCTGCAAAAGGCATCCCAAGGGCATTGCAAAACTGCCACAATGTGGCCTCCTTGATGGCTTTCTGTGTGGCACCTGCCTTAACCCTAGGCTGATTTGCTGCTCTGCCTAGGGTTAGGGTTAGGGTTCAGCCTAGGGTTCAGGTTCTGAAAACTTAAAGGCCCAGAGCCCCAGGCATGCTGCAGCTGCAAAAGACATCCCATGGGCATTGCAAAACTGCCACAATGTGGCCTCCTTGATGGCTTTCTCTGTGGCACCTGCCTTAACCCTAGGCTGATTTGCTGCTCTGCCTAGGGTTAGTGTTAGGGTTCAGCCTAGGGTTAGGGTTCTGAAAACTAAACAGTCCAGAGTTCCAGGCATGCTGCAGCTGCAAAAGGCATCCCATGTGCATTGCAAAACTGCCACAATGTGGCCTCCTTGATGGCTTTCTCTGTGGCACATGCCTTAACCCTAGGCTGATTTGCTGCTCTGCCTAGGGTTAGGGTTAGGGTTAGGGTTAGGGTTCAGCCTAGGGTCCAGGTTCTGAAAACTAAAAGGCCCAGAGCCCCAGGCATGCTGCAGCTGCAAAAGGCATCCCAAGGGCGTTGCAAAACTGCCACAATGTGGCCTCCTTGATGGCTTTCTCTGTGGCACATGCCTTAACCCTAGGCTGATTTGCTGCTCTGCCTAGGGTTAGGGTTAGGGTTCAGCCTAGGGTTCAGGTTCTGAAAACTAAAAGGACCAGAGCCCCAGGCATGCTGCAGGTGCAAAAGGCATCCCAAGTGCATTGCAAAACTGCCACAATGTGGCCTCCTTGATGGCTTTCTCTGTGGCACATGCCTTAACCCTAGGCTGATTTGCTGCTCTGATTAGGGTTAGGGTTCAGCCTAGGGTTCAGGTTCTGAAAACTAAAAGGCCCAGAGCCCCAGGCATGCTGCAGGTGCAAAAGGCATCCCAAGTGCATTGCAAAACTGCCACAATGTGGCCTCCTTGATGGCTTTCTCTGTGGCACATGCCTTAACCCTAGGCTGATTTGCTGCTCTGCCTAGGGTTAGGGTTAGGGTTAGGGTTCAGCCTGGGGTTTGGGTTCTGAAAACTAAAAGGCCCAGAGCCCCAGGCATGCTGCAGCTGCAAAAGGCATCCCAAGTGCATTGCAAAACTGCCACAATGTGGCCTCCTTGATGGCTTTCTCTGTGGCACATGCCTTAACCCTAGGCTGATTTGCTGCTCTGCCTAGGGTTAGGGTTAGGGTTCAGCCTAGGGTTCAGGTTCTGAAAACTAAAAGGCCCAGAGCCCCAGGCATGCTGCAGGTGCAAAAGGCATCCCAAGTGCATTGCAAAACTGCCACAATGTGGCCTCCTTGATGGCTTTCTCTGTGGCACATGCCTTAACCCTAGGCTGATTTGCTGCTCTGCCTAGGGTTAGGGTTAGGGTTACAGTTAGGGTTCAGCCTAGGGCTCAGGTTCTGAAAACTAAAAGGCCCAGAGCCCCAGGCATGCTGCAGCTGCAAAAGGCATCCCAAGTGCATTGCAAAACTGCCACAATGTGGCCTCCTTGATGGCTTTCTCTGTGGCACATGCCTTAACCCTAGGCTGATTTGCTGCTCTGCCTAGGGTTAGGGTTAGGGTTAGGGTTCAGCCTAGGGTTCGGGTTCTGAAAACTAAACAGCCCAGAGTTCCAGGCATGCTGCAGCTGCAAAAGGCATCCCAAGGGCATTGCAAAACTGCCACAATGTGGCCTCCTTGATGGCTTTCTCTGTGGCACATGCCTTAACCCTAGGCTGATTTGCTGCTCTGCCTAGGGTTAGGGTTAGGGTTAGGGTTCAGCCTAGGGTTCAGGTTCTGAAAACCAAAAAGCCCAGATCCCCAGGCATGCTGCAGCTGCAAAAGGCATCCCAAGTGCATTGCAAAACTGCCACAATGTGGCCTCCTTGATGGCTTTCTCTGTGGCACATGCCTTAACCCTAGGCTGATTTGCTGCTCTGCCTAGGGTTAGGGATAGGGTTAGGGTTAGGGTTAGGGTTCAGCCTAGGGTTTGGGTTCTGAAAACTAAACAGCCCAGAGTTCCAGGCATGCTGCAGCTGCAAAAGGCATCCCAAGTGCATTGCAAAACTGCCACAATGTGGCCTCCTTGATGGCTTTCTCTGTGGCACATGCCTTAACCCTAGGCTGATTTGCTGCTCTGCCTAGGGTTAGGGTTAGGGTTCAGCCTAGGGTTCAGCCTAGGGTTCAGGTTCTGAAAACTAAAAGGCCCAGAGCCCCAGGCATGCTGCAGCTGCAAAAGGCATCCCATGGGCATTGCAAAACTGCCACAATGTGGCCTCCTTGATGGCTTTTTCTGTGGCACATGCCTTAACCCTAGGCTGATTTGCTGCTCTGCCTAGGGTTAGGGTTAGGGTTCAGCCTAGGGTTCAGGTTCTAAAAACTAAACAGCCCAGAGTTCCAGCATGCTGCAGCTGCAAAAGGCATCCCAAGAGCATTGCAAAACTGCCACAATGTGGCCTCCTTGATGGCTTTTTCTGTGGCACATGCCTTAACCCTAGGCTGATTTGCTGCTCTGCCTAGGGTTAGGGTTAGGGTTAGGGTTCAGCCTAGGGTTCAGGTTCTGAAAACTAAAAGGCCCAGAGCCCCAGGCATGCTGCAGCTGCAAAAGGCATCCCAAGGGCATTGCAAAACTGCCACAATGTGGCCTCCTTGATGGCTTTTTCTGTGGCACATGCCTTAACCCTAGGCTGATTTGCTGCTCTGCCTAGGGTTAGGGTTAGGGTTCAGCCTAGGGGTCAGCCTAGGGTTCAGGTTCTGAAAACTAAAAGGCCCAGAGCCCCAGGCATGCTGCAGCTGCAAAAGGCATCCCATGGGCATTGCAAAACTGCCACAATGTGGCCTCCTTGATGGCTTTCTCTGTGGCACCTGCCTTAACCCTAGGCTGATTTGCTGCTCTGCCTAGGGTTAGGGTTAGGGTTCAGCCTAGGGTTCAGGTTCTGAAAACTTAAAGGCCCAGAGCTCCAGGCATGCTGCAGCTGCAAAAGGCATCCCAAGGGCATTGCAAAACTGCCACAATGTGGCCTCCTTGATGGCTTTCTCTGTGGCACATGCCTTAACCCTAGGCTGATTTGCTGCTCTGCCTAGGGTTAGGGTTAGGGTTAGGGTTAGGGTTCAGCCTAGGGTTAGGGTTCTGAAAACTAAACAGCCCAGAGTTCCAGGCATGCTGCAGCTGCAAAAGGCATCCCATGGGCATTGCAAAACTGCCACAATGTGGCCTCCTTGATGGCTTTCTCTGTGGCACATGCCTTAACCCTAGGCTGATTTGCTGCTCTGCCTAGGGTTAGGGTTAGGGTTCAGCCTAGGGTTCAGGTTCTGAAAACTAAAAGGCCCAGAGCCCCAGGCATGCTGCAGCTGCAAAAGGCATCCCATGGGCATTGCAAAACTGCCACAATGTGGCCTCCTTGATGGCTTTCTCTGTGGCACATGCCTTAACCCTAGGCTGATTTGCTGCTCTGCCTAGGGTTAGGGTTAGGGTTAGGGTTCAGCCTAGGGTTCGGGTTCTATAAACTAAACAGCCCAGAGTTCCAGGCATGCTGCAGGTGCAAAAGATATCCCAAGGGCATTGCAAAACTGCCACAATGTGGCCTCCTTGATGGCTTTCTCTGTGGCACATGCCTTAACCCTAGGCTGATTTGCTGCTCTGCCTAGGGTTAGGGTTAGGGTTAGGGTTCAGCCTAGGGTTCAGGTTCTGAAAACTAAAAGGCCCAGAGCCCCAGGCATCCTGCAGGTGCCAAAGGCATCCCAAGTGCATTGCAAAACTGCCACAATGTGGCCTCCTTGATGGCTTTCTCTGTGGCACATGCCTTAACCCTAGGCTGATTTGCTGCTCTGCCTAGGGTTAGGGATAGGGTTAGGGTTATTGTTAGGGTTCAGCCTAGGGTTCTGGTTCTGAAAACTAAACAGCCCAGAGTTCCAGGCATGCTGCAGCTGCAAAAGATATCCCAAGGGCATTGCAAAACTGCCACAATGTGGCCTCCTTGATGGCTTTCTCTGTGGCACATGCCTTAACCCTAGGCTGATTTGCTGCTCTGCCTAGGGTTAGGGTTAGGGTTCAGCCTAGGGTTCAGGTTCTGAAAACTAAAAGGCCCAGAGCCCCAGGCATGCTGCAGGTGCAAAAGGCATCCCAAGGGCATTGAAAAACTGCCACAATGTGGCCTCCTTGATGGCTTTCTCTGTGGCACATGCCTTAACCCTAGGCTGATTTGCTGCTCTGCCTAGGGTTAGGGTTAGGGTTAGGGTTAGGGTTCAGCCTAGGGTTTGGGTTCTAAAAAGTAAAAGGCCCAGAGCCCCAGGCATGCTGCAGCTGCAAAAGGCATCCCAAGTGCATTGCAAAACTGCCACAATGTGGCCTCCTTGATGGCTTTCTCTGTGGCACATGCCTTAACCCTAGGCTGATTTGCTGCTCTGCCTAGGGTTAGGGTTAGGGTTCAGCCTAGTGTTTGGGTTCTGAAAACTAAAAGGCCCAGAGCCCCAGGCATGCTGCAGCTGCAAAAGGCATCCCAAGTGCATGGCAAAACTGCCACAATGTGGCCTCCTTGATGGCTTTCTCTGTGGCACATGCCTTAACCCTAGGCTGATTTGCTGCTCTGCCTAGGGTTAGGGTTAGTGTTAGGGTTCAGCCTAGGGTTCAGTTTCTGAAAACTAAAAGGCCCAGAGCCCCAGGCATGCTGCAGGTGCAAAAGGCATCCCAAGGGCGTTGCAAAACTGCCACAATGTGGCCTCCTTGATGGCTTTCTCTGTGGCACATGCCTTAACCCTAGGCTGATTTGCTGCTCTGCCTAGGGTTAGGGTTAGGGTTCAGCCTAGGGTTCGGGTTCTATAAACTAAACAGCCCAGAGTTCCAGGCATGCTGCAGGTGCAAAAGATATCCCAAGGGCATTGCAAAACTGCCACAATGTGGCCTCCTTGATGGCTTTCTCTGTGGCACATGCCTTAACCCTAGGGTGATTTGCTGCTCTGCCTAGGGTTAGGGTTAGGGTTAGGGTTCAGCCTAGGGTTTGGGTTCTGAAAACTAAACAGCCCAGAGTTCCAGGCATGCTGCAGCTGCAAAAGGCATCCCAAGGGCATTGCAAAACTGCCACAATGTGGCCTCCTTGATGGCTTTCTCTGTGGCACATGCCTTAACCCTAGGCTGATTTGCTGCTCTGCCTAGGGTTAGGGATAGGGTTAGGGTTAGGGTTAGGGTTCAGCCTAGGGTTTGGGTTCTGAAAACTAAACAGCCCAGAGTTCCAGGCATGCTGCAGCTGCAAAAGGCATCCCAAGGGCGTTGCAAAACTGCCACAATGTGGCCTCCTTGATGGCTTTCTCTGTGGCACATGCCTTAACCCTAGGCTGATTTGCTGCTCTGCCTAGGGTTAGGGTTAGGGTTCAGCCTAGGGTTCAGGTTCTGAAAACTAAACAGCCCAGAGTTCCAGGCATGCTGCAGCTGCAAAAGGCATCCCAAGGGCGTTGCAAAACTGCCACAATGTGGCCTCCTTGATGGCTTTCTCTGTGGCACATGCCTTAACCCTAGGGTGATTTGCTGCTCTGCCTAGGGTTAGGGTTAGGGTTAGGGTTCAGCCTAGGGTTTGGGTTCTGAAAACTAAACAGCCCAGAGTTCCAGGCATGCTGCAGCTGCAAAAGGCATCCCAAGTGCATTGCAAAACTGCCACAATGTGGCCTCCTTGATGGCTTTCTCTGTGGCACATGCCTTAACCCTAGGCTGATTTGCTGCTCTGCCTAGGGTTAGGGATAGGGTTAGGGTTAGGGTTAGGGTTCAGCCTAGGGTTTGGGTTCTGAAAACTAAACAGCCCAGAGTTCCAGGCATGCTGCAGCTGCAAAAGGCATCCCAAGTGCATTGCAAAACTGCCACAATGTGGCCTCCTTGATGGCTTTCTCTGTGGCACATGCCTTAACCCTAGGCTGATTTGCTGCTCTGCCTAGGGTTAGGGTTAGGGTTAGGGTTAGGGTTCAGCCTAGGGTTCAGGTTCTGAAAACTAAAAGGCCCAGAGCCCCAGGCATGCTGCAGCTGCAAAAGGCATCCCATGGGCATTGCAAAACTGCCACAATGTGGCCTCCTTGATGGCTTTTTCTGTGGCACATGCCTTAACCCTAGGCTGATTTGCTGCTCTGCCTAGGGTTAGGGTTAGGGTTCAGCCTAGGGTTCAGGTTCTAAAAACTAAACAGCCCAGAGTTCCAGCATGCTGCAGCTGCAAAAGGCATCCCAAGAGCATTGCAAAACTGCCACAATGTGGCCTCCTTGATGGCTTTTTCTGTGGCACATGCCTTAACCCTAGGCTGATTTGCTGCTCTGCCTAGGGTTAGGGTTAGGGTTAGGGTTCAGCCTAGGGTTCAGGTTCTGAAAACTAAAAGGCCCAGAGCCCCAGGCATGCTGCAGCTGCAAAAGGCATCCCAAGGGCATTGCAAAACTGCCACAATGTGGCCTCCTTGATGGCTTTTTCTGTGGCACATGCCTTAACCCTAGGCTGATTTGCTGCTCTGCCTAGGGTTAGGGTTAGGGTTCAGCCTAGGGGTCAGCCTAGGGTTCAGGTTCTGAAAACTAAAAGGCCCAGAGCCCCAGGCATCCTGCAGCTGCAAAAGGCATCCCATGGGCATTGCAAAACTGCCACAATGTGGCCTCCTTGATGGCTTTCTCTGTGGCACATGCCTTAACCCTAGGCTGATTTGCTGCTCTGCCTAGGGTTAGGGTTAGGGTTAGGGTTCAGCCTAGGGTTCAGGTTCTGAAAACTAAAAGGCCCAGAGCCCCAGGCATCCTGCAGGTGCCAAAGGCATCCCAAGTGCATTGCAAAACTGCCACAATGTGGCCTCCTTGATGGCTTTCTCTGTGGCACATGCCTTAACCCTAGGCTGATTTGCTGCTCTGCCTAGGGTTTGGGTTAGGGTTAGGGTTAGGGTTCAGCCTAGGGTTTGGGTTCTGAAAACTAAACAGCCCAGAGTTCCAGGCATGCTGCAGCTGCAAAAGGCATCCCATGGGCATTGCAAAACTGCCACAATGTGGCCTCCTTGATGGCTTTCTCTGTGGCACATGCCTTAACCCTAGGCTGATTTGCTGCTCTGCCTAGGGTTAGGGTTAGGGTTCAGCCTAGGGTTCAGGTTCTGAAAACTTAAAGGCCCAGAGCCCCAGGCATGCTGCAGCTGCAAAAGGCATCCCAAGTGCATTGCAAAACTGCCACAATGTGGCCTCCTTGATGGCTTTCTCTGTGGCACATGCCTTAACCCTAGGCTGATTTGCTGCTCTGCCTAGGGTTAGGGATAGGGTTAGGGTTATTGTTAGGGTTCAGCCTAGGGTTCTGGTTCTGAAAACTAAACAGCCCAGAGTTCCAGGCATGCTGCAGCTGCAAAAGGCATCCCAAGGGCATTGCAAAACTGCCACAATGTGGCCTCCTTGATGGCTTTCTCTGTGGCACATGCCTTAACCCTAGGCTGATTTGCTGCTCTGCCTAGGGTTAGGGTTAGGGTTCAGCCTAGGGTTCAGGTTCTGAAAACTAAAAGGCCCAGAGCCCCAGGCATGCTGCAGCTGCAAAAGGCATCCAAAGGGCATTGCAAAACTGCCACAATGTGGCCTCCTTGATGGCTTTCTCTGTGGCACATGCCTTAACCCTAGGCTGATTTGCTGCTCTGCCTAGGGTTAGGGTTAGGGTTCAGCCTAGGGTTCAGGTTCTGAAAACTTAAAGGCCCAGAGCCCCAGGCATGCTGCAGCTGCAAAAGACATCCCAAGGGCATTGCAAAACTGCCACAATGTGGCCTCCTTGATGGCTTTCTCTGTGGCACATGCCTTAACCCTAGGCTGATTTGCTGCTCTGCCTAGGGTTAGGGTTAGGGTTCAGCCTAGGGTTCAGGTTCTGAAAACTAAAAGGCCCAGAGCCCCAGGCATGCTGCAGGTGCAAAAGGCATCCCAAGGGCATTGAAAAACTGCCACAATGTGGCCTCCTTGATGGCTTTCTCTGTGGCACATGCCTTAACCCTAGGCTGATTTGCTGCTCTGCCTAGGGTTAGGGTTAGGGTTAGGGTTAGGGTTCAGCCTAGGGTTTGGGTTCTAAAAAGTAAAAGGCCCAGAGCCCCAGGCATGCTGCAGCTGCAAAAGGCATCCCAAGTGCATTGCAAAACTGCCACAATGTGGCCTCCTTGATGGCTTTCTCTGTGGCACATGCCTTAACCCTAGGCTGATTTGCTGCTCTGCCTAGGGTTAGGGTTAGGGTTAGGGTTAGGGTTAGGGTTCAGCCTAGGGTTTGGGTTCTGAAAACTAAACAGCCCAGATCCCCAGGCATGCTGCAGCTGCAAAAGGCATCCCATGGGCATTGCAAAACTGCCACAATGTGGCCTCCTTGATGGCTTTCTCTGTGGCACATGCCTTAACCCTAGGCTGATTTGCTGCTCTGCCTAGGGTTAGGGTTAGGGTTAGGGTTCAGCCTAGGGTTCAGGTTCTGAAAACTAAAAGGCCCAGAGCCCCAGGCATGCTGCAGCTGCAAAAGGCATCCCATGGGCATTGCAAAACTGCCACAATGTGGCCTCCTTGATGGCTTTCTGTGTGGCACATGCCTTAACCCTAGGCTGATTTGCTGCTCTGCCTAGGGTTAGGGTTAGGGTTAGGGTTCAGCCTAGGGTTTGGGTTCTGAAAACTAAACAGCCCAGAGTTCCAGGCATGCTGCAGCTGCAAAAGGCATCCCAAGTGCATTGCAAAACTGCCACAATGTGGCCTCCTTGATGGCTTTCTCTGTGGCACATGCCTTAACCCTAGGCTGATTTGCTGCTCTGCCTAGGGTTAGGGTTAGGGTTAGGGTTAGGGTTCAGCCTAGGGTTCAGGTTCTGAAAACTAAAAGGCCCTGAGTTCCAGGCATGCTGCAGGTGCAAAAGGCATCCCAAGGGCATTGCAAAACTGCCACAATGTGGCCTCCTTGATGGCTTTCTCTGTGGCACATGCCTTAACCCTAGGCTGATTTGCTGCTCATCCTAGGGTTAGGGTTAGGGTTAGGGTTCAGCCTGGGGTTCAGGTTCTGAAAACTAAACAGCCCAGAGTTCCAGGCATGCTGCAGCTGCAAAAGGCATCCCAAGGGCATTGCAAAACTGCCACAATGTGGCCTCCTTGATGGCTTTCTCTGTGGCACATGCCTTAACCCTAGGCTGATTTGCTGCTCTGCCTAGGGTTAGGGTTAGTGTTAGGGTTCAGCCTAGGGTTCAGTTTCTGAAAACTAAAAGGCCCAGAGCCCCAGGCATGCTGCAGGTGCAAAAGGCATCCCAAGGGCGTTGCAAAACTGCCACAATGTGGCCTCCTTGATGGCTTTCTCTGTGGCACATGCCTTAACCCTAGGCTGATTTGCTGCTCTGCCTAGGGTTAGGGTTAGGGTTCAGCCTAGGGTTCGGGTTCTGAAAACTAAACAGCCCAGAGTTCCAGGCATGCTGCAGCTGCAAAAGGCATCCCAAGGGCGTTGCAAAACTGCCACAATGTGGCCTCCTTGATGGCTTTCTCTGTGGCACATGCCTTAACCCTAGGCTGATTTGCTGCTCTGCCTAGGGTTAGGGTTAGGGTTCAGCCTAGGGTTCAGCCTAGGGTTCAGGTTCTGAAAACTAAAAGGCCCAGAGCCCCAGGCATGCTGCAGCTGCAAAAGGCATCCCATGGGCATTGCAAAACTGCCACAATGTGGCCTCCTTGATGGCTTTTTCTGTGGCACATGCCTTAACCCTAGGCTGATTTGCTGCTCTGCCTAGGGTTAGGGATAGTGTTCAGCCTAGAGTTCAGGTTCTGAAAACTAAAAGGCCCAGATCTCCAGGCATGCTGCAGCTGCAAAAGGCATCCCATGGGCATTGAAAAACTGCCACAATGTGGCCTCCTTGATGGCTTTCTCTGTGGAACATGCCTTAACCCTAGGCTGATTTGCTGCTCTGCCTAGGGTTAGGGTTAGGGTTAGGGTTCAGCCTAGAGTTCAGGTTCTGAAAACTAAAATGCCCAGAGCCCCAGGCATGCTGCAGGTGCAAAAGGCATCCCAAGGGCATTGCAAAACTGCCACAATGTGGCCTCCTTGATGGCTTTCTCTGTGGCACATGCCTTAACCCTAGGCTGATTTGCTGCTCTGCCTAGGGTTAGGGTTAGGGTTAGGGTTCAGCCTAGGGTTCGGGTTCTGAAAACTAAACAGCCCAGAGTTCCAGGCATGCTGCAGCTGCAAAAGGCGTCCAAAGGGCATTGCAAAACTGCCACAATGTGGCCTCCTTGATGGCTTTCTCTGTGGCACATGCCTTAACCCTAGGCTGATTTGCTGCTCTGCCTAGGGTTAGGGTAGGGGTTAGGGTTAGGGTTCAGCCTAGGGTTCGGGTTCTATAAACTAAACAGCCCAGAGTTCCAGGCATGCTGCAGGTGCAAAAGATATCCCAAGGGCATTGCAAAACTGCCACAATGTGGCCTCCTTGATGGCTTTCTCTGTGGCACATGCCTTAACCCTAGGCTGATTTGCTGCTCTGCCTAGGGTTAGGGTTAGGGTTAGGGTTAGGGTTAGGGTTCAGCCTAGGGTTCAGGTTCGGAAAACTAAAAGGCCCAGAGCCCCAGGCATGCTGCAGCTGCAAAAGGCATCCCATGGGCATTGCAAAACTGCCACAATGTGGCCTCCTTGATGGCTTTCTCTGTGGCACATGCCTTAACCCTAGGGTGATTTGCTGCTCTGCCTAGGGTTAGGGTTAGGGTTAGGGTTCAGCCTAGGGTTTGGGTTCTGAAAACTAAACAGCCCAGAGTTCCAGGCATGCTGCAGCTGCAAAAGGCATCCCAAGTGCATTGCAAAACTGCCACAATGTGGCCTCCTTGATGGCTTTCTCTGTGGCACATGCCTTAACCCTAGGCTGATTTGCTGCTCTGCCTAGGGTTAGGGTTAGGGTTAGGGTTCAGCCTAGGGTTCGGGTTCTGAAAACTAAACAGCCCAGAGTTCCAGGCATGCTGCAGCTGCAAAAGGCATCCCAAGGGCGTTGCAAAACTGCCACAATGTGGCCTCCTTGATGGCTTTCTCTGTGGCACATGCCTTAACCCTAGGCTGATTTGCTGCTCTGCCTAGGGTTAGGGATAGTGTTCAGCCTAGAGTTCAGGTTCTGAAAACTAAAAGGCCCAGATCTCCAGGCATGCTGCAGCTGCAAAAGGCATCCCATGGGCATTGAAAAACTGCCACAATGTGGCCTCCTTGATGGCTTTCTCTGTGGAACATGCCTTAACCCTAGGCTGATTTGCTGCTCTGCCTAGGGTTAGGGTTAGGGTTAGGGTTCAGCCTAGAGTTCAGGTTCTGAAAACTAAAATGCCCAGAGCCCCAGGCATGCTGCAGGTGCAAAAGGCATCCCAAGGGCATTGCAAAACTGCCACAATGTGGCCTCCTTGATGGCTTTCTCTGTGGCACATGCCTTAACCCTAGGCTGATTTGCTGCTCTGCCTAGGGTTAGGGTTAGGGTTAGGGTTCAGCCTAGGGTTCGGGTTCTGAAAACTAAACAGCCCAGAGTTCCAGGCATGCTGCAGCTGCAAAAGGCATCCCAAGGGCATTGCAAAACTGCCACAATGTGGCCTCCTTGATGGCTTTCTCTGTGGCACATGCCTTAACCCTAGGCTGATTTGCTGCTCTGCATAGGGTTAGGGTTAGGGTTCAGCATAGGGTTCAGGTTCTGAAAACTAAAAGGCCCAGAGCCCCAGGCATGCTGCAGCTGCAAAAGGCATCCAAAGGGCATTGCAGAACTGCCACAATGTGGCCTCCTTGATGGCTTTCTCTGTGGCACATGCCTTAACCCTAGGCTGATTTGCTGCTCTGCCTAGGGTTAGGGTTAGGGTTAGGGGTAGGGTTCAGCCTAGGGTTCGGGTTCTGAAAACTAAACAGCTCAGAGTTCCAGGCATGCTGCAGCTGCAAAAGGCATCCCATGGGCATTGCAAAACTGCCACAATGTGGCCTCCTTGATGGCTTTCTCTGTGGCACATGCCTTAACCCTAGGCTGATTTGCTGCTCTGCCTAGGGTTAGGGTTAGGGTTCAGCCTAGGGTTCAGGTTCTGAAAACTAAAAGGCCCTGAGTTCCAGGCATGCTGCAGGTGCAAAAGACATCCCAAGGGCATTGCAAAACTGCCACAATGTGGCCTCCTTGATGGCTTTCTCTGTGGCACATGCCTTAACCCTAGGCTGATTTGCTGCTCTGCCTAGGGTTAGGGTTAGGGTTAGGGTTAGGGTTCAGCCTAGGGTTCGGGTTCTGAAAACTAAACAGCCCAGAGTTCCAGGCATGCTGCAGCTGCAAAAGGCATCCCAAGGGCATTGCAAAACTGCCACAATGTGGCCTCCTTGATGGCTTTCTCTGTGGCACATGCCTTAACCCTAGGCTGATTTGCTGCTCTGCCTAGGGTTAGGGTTAGGGTTAGGGTTAGGGTTCAGCCTAGGGTTCAGGTTCTGAAAACTAAAAGGCCCAGAGCCCCAGGCATGCTGCAGCTGCAAAAGGCATCCCATGGGCATTGCAAAACTGCCACAATGTGGCCTCCTTGATGGCTTTCTCTGTGGCACATGCCTTAACCCTAGGCTGATTTGCTGCTCTGCCTAGGGTTAGGGTTAGGGTTCAGCCTAGGGTTCCGCCTAGGGTTCGGGTTCTGAAAACTAAAAGGCCCAGAGCCCCAGGCATGCTGCAGCTGCAAAAGGCATCCCATGGGCATTGCAAAACTGCCACAATGTGGCCTCCTTGATGGCTTTCTCTGTGGCACATGCCTTAACCCTAGGCTGATTTGCTGCTCTGCCTAGGGTTAGTGTTAGGGTTCAGCCTAGGGTTAGGGTTCTGAAAACTAAAAGGCCCAGAGCCCCAGGCATGCTGCAGGTGCAAAAGGCATCCCAAGTGCATTGCAAAACTGCCACAATGTGGCCTCCTTGATGGCTTTCTCTGTGGCACATGCCTTAACCCTAGGCTGATTTGCTGCTCTGCCTAGGGTTAGGGTTAGGGTTAGGGTTAGGGTTCAGCCTAGGGTTCAGGTTCTGAAAACTAAAAGGCCCAGAGCCCCAGGCATGCTGCAGCTGCAAAAGGCATCCCATGGGCATTGCAAAACTGCCACAATGTGGCCTCCTTGATGGCTTTCTCTGTGGCACATGCCTTAACCCTAGGCTGATTTGCTGCTCTGCCTAGGGTTAGTGTTAGGGTTCAGCCTAGGGTTAGGGTTCTGAAAACTAAACAGCCCAGAGTTCCAGGCATGCTGCAGCTGCAAAAGGCATCCCAAGTGCATTGCAAAACTGCCACAATGTGGCCTCCTTGATGGCTTTCTCTGTGGCACATGCCTTAACCCTAGGCTGATTTGCTGCTCTGCCTAGGGTAGGGGTTAGGGTTAGGGTTCAGCCTAGGGTTCAGGTTCTGAAAACTAAAATGCCCAGAGCCCCAGGCATGCTGCAGCTGCAAAAGGCATCCCAAGGGCATTGCAAAACTGCCACAATGTGGCCTCCTTGATGGCTTTCTCTGTGGCACATGCCTTAACCCTAGGCTGATTTGCTGCTCATCCTAGGGTTAGGGTTAGGGTTAGGGTTCAGCCTAGGGTTTGGGTTCTGAAAACTAAAAGGACCAGAGCCCCAGGCATGCTGCAGCTGCAAAAGACATCCCAAGGGCATTGCAAAACTGCCACAATGTGGCCTCCTTGATGGCTTTCTCTGTGGCACATGCCTTAACCCTAGGCTGATTTGCTGCTCTGCCTAGGGTTAGGGTTAGGGTTCAGCCTAGGGTTCGGGTTCTATAAACTAAACAGCCCAGAGTTCCAGGCATGCTGCAGGTGCAAAAGATATCCCAAGGGCATTGCAAAACTGCCACAATGTGGCCTCCTTGATGGCTTTCTCTGTGGCACATGCCTTAACCCTAGGCTGATTTGCTGCTCTGCCTAGGGTTAGGGTTAGGGTTAGGGTTCAGCCTAGGGTTCAGGTTCTGAAAACTAAAAGGCCCAGAGCCCCAGGCATGCTGCAGCTGCAAAAGGCATCCCATGGGCATTGCAAAACTGCCACAATGTGGCCTCCTTGATGGCTTTCTCTGTGGCACATGCCTTAACCCTAGGGTGATTTGCTGCTCTGCCTAGGGTTAGGGTTAGGGTTAGGGTTCAGCCTAGGGTTTGGGTTCTGAAAACTAAACAGCCCAGAGTTCCAGGCATGCTGCAGCTGCAAAAGGCATCCCAAGTGCATTGCAAAACTGCCACAATGTGGCCTCCTTGATGGCTTTCTCTGTGGCACATGCCTTAACCCTAGGCTGATTTGCTGCTCTGCCTAGGGTTAGGGTTAGGGTTCAGCCTAGGGTTCGGGTTCTGAAAACTAAACAGCCCAGAGTTCCAGGCATGCTGCAGCTGCAAAAGGCATCCCAAGGGCGTTGCAAAACTGCCACAATGTGGCCTCCTTGATGGCTTTCTCTGTGGCACATGCCTTAACCCTAGGCTGATTTGCTGCTCTGCCTAGGGTTAGGGTTAGGGTTAGGGTTAGGGTTCAGCCTAGGGTTCAGGTTCTGAAAACTAAAAGGCCCAGAGCCCCAGGCATGCTGCAGCTGCAAAAGGCATCCCATGGGCATTGCAAAACTGCCACAATGTGGCCTCCTTGATGGCTTTTTCTGTGGCACATGCCTTAACCCTAGGCTGATTTGCTGCTCTGCCTAGGGTTAGGGATAGTGTTCAGCCTAGAGTTCAGGTTCTGAAAACTAAAAGGCCCAGATCTCCAGGCATGCTGCAGCTGAAAAAGGCATCCCATGGGCATTGAAAAACTGCCACAATGTGGCCTCCTTGATGGCTTTCTCTGTGGCACATGCCTTAACCCTAGGCTGATTTGCTGCTCTGCCTAGGGTTAGGGTTAGGGTTCAGCCTAGGGTTCAGGTTCTAAAAACTAAACAGCCCAGAGTTCCAGCATGCTGCAGCTGCAAAAGGCATCCAAAGGGCATTGCAAAACTGCCACAATGTGGCCTCCTTGATGGCTTTCTCTGTGGCACATGCCTTAACCCTAGGCTGATTTGCTGCTCTTCCTAGGGTTAGGGTTAGGGTTCAGCCTAGGGTTCAGGTTCTGAAAACTAAAAGGCCCTGAGTTCCAGGCATGCTGCAGGTGCAAAAGACATCCCAAGGGCATTGCAAAACTGCCACAATGTGGCCTCCTTGATGGCTTTCTCTGTGGCACATGCCTTAACCCTAGGCTGATTTGCTGCTCTGCCTAGGGTTAGGGTTAGGGTTAGGGTTAGGGTTAGGGTTCAGCCTAGGGTTCGGGTTCTGAAAACTAAACAGCCCAGAGTTCCAGGCATGCTGCAGCTGCAAAAGGCATCCCAAGGGCATTGCAAAACTGCCACAATGTGGCCTCCTTGATGGCTTTCTCTGTGGCACATGCCTTAACCCTAGGCTGATTTGCTGCTCTGCCTAGGGTTAGGGTTAGGGTTAGGGTTCAGCCTAGGGTTCGGGTTCTGAAAACTAAAAGGCCCAGAGTTCCAGGCATGCTGCAGCTGCAAAAGGCATCCCATGGGCATTGCAAAACTGCCACAATGTGGCCTCCTTGATGGCTTTCTCTGTGGCACATGCCTTAACCCTAGGCTGATTTGCTGCTCTGCCTAGGGTTAGGGTTAGGGTTAGGGTTAGGGTTCAGCCTAGGGTTCAGGTTCTGAAAACTAAACAGCCCAGAGTTCCAGGCATGCTGCAGCTGCAAAAGGCATCCCAAGTGCATTGCAAAACTGCCACAATGTGGCCTCCTTGATGGCTTTCTCTGTGGCACATGCCTTAACCCTAGGCTGATTTGCTGCTCTGCCTAGGGTTAGGGTTAGGGTTAGGGTTCAGCCTAGGGTTCAGGTTCTGAAAACTAAAAGGCCCTGAGTTCCAGGCATGCTGCAGGTGCAAAAGGCATCCAAAGGGCATTGCAAAACTGCCACAATGTGGCCTCCTTGATGGCTTTCTCTGTGGCACATGCCTTAACCCTAGGCTGATTTGCTGCTCATCCTAGGGTTAGGGTTAGGGTTAGGGTTAGGGTTCAGCCTGGGGTTCGGGTTCTGAAAACTAAACAGCCCAGAGTTCCAGGCATGCTGCAGCTGCAAAAGGCATCCCAAGGGCATTGCAAAACTGCCACAATGTGGCCTCCTTGATGGCTTTCTCTGTGGCACATGCCTTAACCCTAGGCTGATCTGCTGCTCTGCCTAGGGTTAGGGTTAGGGTTCAGCCTAGGGTTTGGGTTCTAAAAAGTAAAAGGCCCAGAGCCCCAGGCATGCTGCAGCTGCAAAAGGCATCCCAAGTGCATTGAAAAACTGCCACAATGTGGCCTCCTTGATGGCTTTCTCTGTGGCACATGCCTTAACCCTAGGCTGATTTGCTGCTCTGCCTAGGGTTAGGGTTAGGGTTAGGGTTCAGCCTAGGGTTCGGGTTCTGAAAACTAAACAGCCCAGAGTTCCAGGCATGCTGCAGCTGCAAAAGGCATCCCATGGGCATTGCAAAACTGCCACAATGTGGCCTCCTTGATGGCTTTCTCTGTGGCACATGCCTTAACCCTAGGCTGATTTGCTGCTCTGCCTAGGGTTAGGGTAGGTGTTAGGGTTAGGGTTCAGCATAGGGTTCGGGTTCTATAAACTAAACAGCCCAGAGTTCCAGGCATGCTGCAGGTGCAAAAGATATCCCAAGGGCATTGCAAAACTGCCACAATGTGGCCTCCTTGATGGCTTTCTCTGTGGCACATGCCTTAACCCTAGGCTGATTTGCTGCTCTGCCTAGGGTTAGGGTTAGGGTTAGGGTTCAGCCTAGGGTTCAGTTTCTGAAAACTAAAAGGCCCAGAGCCCCAGGCATGCTGCAGGTGCAAAAGGCATCCCAAGGGCGTTGCAAAACTGCCACAATGTGGCCTCCTTGATGGCTTTCTCTGTGGCACATGCCTTAACCCTAGGCTGATTTGCTGCTCTGCCTAGGGTTAGGGTTAGGGTTCAGCCTAGGGTTCAGGTTCTGAAAACTAAAAGGCCCAGAGCCCCAGGCATGCTGCAGCTGCAAAAGGCATCCCAAGGGCATTGCAAAACTGCCACAATGTGGCCTCCTTGATGGCTTTCTCTGTGGCACATGCCTTAACCCTAGGCTGATTTGCTGCTCTGCCTAGGGTTAGGGTTAGGGTTAGGGTTAGGGTTCAGCCTAGGGTTTGGGTTCTGAAAACTAAAAGGACCAGAGCCCCAGGCATGCTGCAGCTGCAAAAGGCATCCCAAGGGCATTGCAAAACTGCCACAATGTGGCCTCCTTGATGGCTTTCTCTGTGGCACATGCCTTAACCCTAGGCTGATTTGCTGCTCTGCCTAGGGTTAGGGTTAGGGTTCAGCCTAGGGTTCAGGTTCTGAAAACTAAAAGGCCCAGAGCCCCAGGCATCCTGCAG
>NC_140035.1:24176011-24191011 GCF_963513975.1 Fringilla coelebs | reverse complement strand
CATCCCATGGGCATTGCAAAACTGCCACAATGTGGCCTCCTTGATGGCTTTCTCTGTGGCACCTGCCTTAACCCTAGGCTGATTTGCTGCTCTGCCTAGGGTTAGTGTTAGGGTTCAGCCTAGGGTTAGGGTTCTGAAAACTAAACAGTCCAGAGTTCCAGGCATGCTGCAGCTGCAAAAGGCATCCCATGTGCATTGCAAAACTGCCACAATGTGGCCTCCTTGATGGCTTTCTCTGTGGCACATGCCTTAACCCTAGGCTGATTTGCTGCTCTGCCTAGGGTTAGGGTTAGGGTTAGGGTTAGGGTTCAGCCTAGGGTCCAGGTTCTGAAAACTAAAAGGCCCAGAGCCCCAGGCATGCTGCAGCTGCAAAAGGCATCCCAAGGGCGTTGCAAAACTGCCACAATGTGGCCTCCTTGATGGCTTTCTCTGTGGCACATGCCTTAACCCTAGGCTGATTTGCTGCTCTGATTAGGGTTAGGGTTCAGCCTAGGGTTCAGGTTCTGAAAACTAAAAGGCCCAGAGCCCCAGGCATGCTGCAGGTGCAAAAGGCATCCCAAGTGCATTGCAAAACTGCCACAATGTGGCCTCCTTGATGGCTTTCTCTGTGGCACATGCCTTAACCCTAGGCTGATTTGCTGCTCTGCCTAGGGTTAGGGTTAGGGTTAGGGTTCAGCCTAGGGTTTGGGTTCTGAAAACTAAACAGCCCAGATCCCCAGGCATGCTGCAGCTGCAAAAGGCATCCCAAGTGCATTGCAAAACTGCCACAATGTGGCCTCCTTGATGGCTTTCTCTGTGGCACCTGCCTTAACCCTAGGCTGATTTGCTGCTCTGCCTAGGGTTAGGGTTAGGGTTCAGCCTAGGGTTCAGGTTCTGAAAACTTAAAGGCCCAGAGCCCCAGGCATGCTGCAGCTGCAAAAGACATCCCAAGTGCATTGCAAAACTGCCACAATGTGGCCTCCTTGATGGCTTTCTCTGTGGCACATGCCTTAACCCTAGGCTGATTTGCTGCTCTGCCTAGGGTTAGGGTTAGGGTTAGGGTTCAGCCTGGGGTTTGGGTTCTGAAAACTAAAAGGCCCAGAGCCCCAGGCATGCTGCAGCTGCAAAAGGCATCCCAAGTGCATTGCAAAACTGCCACAATGTGGCCTCCTTGATGGCTTTCTCTGTGGCACATGCCTTAACCCTAGGCTGATTTGCTGCTCTGCCTAGGGTTAGGGTTAGGGTTCAGCCTAGGGTTCAGGTTCTGAAAACTAAAAGGCCCAGAGCCCCAGGCATGCTGCAGGTGCAAAAGGCATCCCAAGTGCATTGCAAAACTGCCACAATGTGGCCTCCTTGATGGCTTTCTCTGTGGCACATGCCTTAACCCTAGGCTGATTTGCTGCTCTGCCTAGGGTTAGGGTTAGGGTTACAGTTAGGGTTCAGCCTAGGGCTCAGGTTCTGAAAACTAAAAGGCCCAGAGCCCCAGGCATGCTGCAGCTGCAAAAGGCATCCCAAGTGCATTGCAAAACTGCCACAATGTGGCCTCCTTGATGGCTTTCTCTGTGGCACATGCCTTAACCCTAGGCTGATTTGCTGCTCTGCCTAGGGTTAGGGATAGGGTTAGGGTTAGGGTTCAGCCTAGGGTTTGGGTTCTGAAAACTAAACAGCCCAGAGTTCCAGGCATGCTGCAGCTGCAAAAGGCATCCCAAGTGCATTGCAAAACTGCCACAATGTGGCCTCCTTGATGGCTTTCTCTGTGGCACATGCCTTAACCCTAGGCTGATTTGCTGCTCTGCCTAGGGTTAGGGTTATGGTTAGGGTTCAGCCTAGGGTTCGGGTTCTGAAAACTAAACAGCCCAGAGTTCCAGGCATGCTGCAGCTGCAAAAGGCATCCCAAGGGCGTTGCAAAACTGCCACAATGTGGCCTCCTTGATGGCTTTCTCTGTGGCACATGCCTTAACCCTAGGCTGATTTGCTGCTCTGCCTAGGGTTAGGGTTAGGGTTAGGGTTCAGCCTAGGGTTTGGGTTCTGAAAACTAAAAGGCCCAGAGTTCCAGGCATGCTGCAGCTGCAAAAGGCATCCCAAGTGCATTGCAAAACTGCCACAATGTGGCCTCCTTGATGGCTTTCTCTGTGGCACATGCCTTAACCCTAGGCTGATTTGCTGCTCTGCCTAGGGTTAGGGTTAGGGTTAGGGTTAGGGTTCAGCCTAGGGTTCAGGTTCTGAAAACTAAAAAGCCCTGAGTTCCAGGCATGCTGCAGGTGCAAAAGGCATCCCAAGGGCATTGCAAAACTGCCACAATGTGGCCTCCTTGATGGCTTTCTCTGTGGCACATGCCTTAACCCTAGGCTGATTTGCTGCTCTGCCTAGGGTTAGGGTTAGGGTTAGGGTTAGGGTTCAGCCTGGGGTTCGGGTTCTGAAAACTAAACAGCCCAGAGTTCCAGGCATGCTGCAGCTGCAAAAGGCATCCCAAGGGCATTGCAAAACTGCCACAATGTGGCCTCCTTGATGGCTTTCTCTGTGGCACATGCCTTAACCCTAGGCTGATTTGCTGCTCTGCCTAGGGTTAGGGTTAGGGTTAGGGTTAGGGTTCAGCCTAGGGTTCAGGTTCTGAAAACTAAAAGGCCCAGATCCCCAGGCATGCTGCAGCTGCAAAAGGCATCCCAAGTGCATTGCAAAACTGCCACAATGTGGCCTCCTTGATGGCTTTCTCTGTGGCACATGCCTTAACCCTAGGCTGATTTGCTGCTCTGCCTAGGGTTAGGGTTAGGGTTAGGGTTCAGCCTAGGGTTTGGGTTCTGAAAACCAAAAAGCCCAGAGCCCCAGGCATGCTGCAGCTGCAAAAGGCATCCCAAGTGCATTGCAAAACTGCCACAATGTGGCCTCCTTGATGGCTTTCTCTGTGGCACATGCCTTAACCCTAGGCTGATTTGCTGCTCTGCCTAGGGTTAGGGTTAGGGTTAGGGTTAGGGTTCAGCCTAGGGTTTGGGTTCTGAAAACTAAACAGCCCAGAGTTCCAGGCATGCTGCAGCTGCAAAAGGCATCCCAAGGGCGTTGCAAAACTGCCACAATGTGGCCTCCTTGATGGCTTTCTCTGTGGCACATGCCTTAACCCTAGGCTGATTTGCTGCTCTGCCTAGGGTTAGGGTTAGGGTTAGGGTTCAGCCTAGGGTTCGGGTTCTGAAAACTAAACAGCCCAGAGTTCCAGGCATGCTGCAGCTGCAAAAGGCATCCCAAGGGCGTTGCAAAACTGCCACAATGTGGCCTCCTTGATGGCTTTCTCTGTGGCACATGCCTTAACCCTAGGGTGATTTGCTGCTCTGCCTAGGGTTAGGGTTAGGGTTAGGGTTCAGCCTGGGGTTCGGGTTCTGAAAACTAAACAGCCCAGAGTTCCAGGCATGCTGCAGCTGCAAAAGGCATCCCAAGGGCATTGCAAAACTGCCACAATGTGGCCTCCTTGATGGCTTTCTCTGTGGCACATGCCTTAACCCTAGGCTGATTTGCTGCTCTGCCTAGGGTTAGGGTTAGGGTTAGGGTTCAGCCTAGGGTTTGGGTTCTAAAAAGTAAAAGGCCCAGAGCCCCAGGCATGCTGCAGGTGCAAAAGGCATCCCAAGGGCATTGCAAAACTGCCACAATGTGGCCTCCTTGATGGCTTTCTCTGTGGCACATGCCTTAACCCTAGGCTGATTTGCTGCTCTGCCTAGGGTTAGGGTTAGGGTTAGGGTTCAGCCTAGGGTTCGGGTTCTGAAAACTAAACAGCCCAGAGTTCCAGGCATGCTGCAGCTGCAAAAGGCATCCCAAGGGCATTGCAAAACTGCCACAATGTGGCCTCCTTGATGGCTTTCTCTGTGGCACATGCCTTAACCCTAGGCTGATTTGCTGCTCTGCCTAGGGTTAGGGTTAGGGTTCAGCCTAGGGTTCAGGTTCTGAAAACTAAAAGGCCCAGAGCCCCAGGCATGCTGCAGGTGCAAAAGGCATCCCAAGTGCATTGCAAAACTGCCACAATGTGGCCTCCTTGATGGCTTTCTCTGTGGCACATGCCTTAACCCTAGGCTGATTTGCTGCTCTGCCTAGGGTTAGGGTTAGGGTTACAGTTAGGGTTCAGCCTAGGGCTCAGGTTCTGAAAACTAAAAGGCCCAGAGCCCCAGGCATGCTGCAGCTGCAAAAGGCATCCCAAGTGCATTGCAAAACTGCCACAATGTGGCCTCCTTGATGGCTTTCTCTGTGGCACATGCCTTAACCCTAGGCTGATTTGCTGCTCTGCCTAGGGTTAGGGATAGGGTTAGGGTTAGGGTTCAGCCTAGGGTTTGGGTTCTGAAAACTAAACAGCCCAGAGTTCCAGGCATGCTGCAGCTGCAAAAGGCATCCCAAGTGCATTGCAAAACTGCCACAATGTGGCCTCCTTGATGGCTTTCTCTGTGGCACATGCCTTAACCCTAGGCTGATTTGCTGCTCTGCCTAGGGTTAGGGTTATGGTTAGGGTTCAGCCTAGGGTTCGGGTTCTGAAAACTAAACAGCCCAGAGTTCCAGGCATGCTGCAGCTGCAAAAGGCATCCCAAGGGCGTTGCAAAACTGCCACAATGTGGCCTCCTTGATGGCTTTCTCTGTGGCACATGCCTTAACCCTAGGCTGATTTGCTGCTCTGCCTAGGGTTAGGGTTAGGGTTAGGGTTCAGCCTAGGGTTTGGGTTCTGAAAACTAAAAGGCCCAGAGTTCCAGGCATGCTGCAGCTGCAAAAGGCATCCCAAGTGCATTGCAAAACTGCCACAATGTGGCCTCCTTGATGGCTTTCTCTGTGGCACATGCCTTAACCCTAGGCTGATTTGCTGCTCTGCCTAGGGTTAGGGTTAGGGTTAGGGTTAGGGTTCAGCCTAGGGTTCAGGTTCTGAAAACTAAAAAGCCCTGAGTTCCAGGCATGCTGCAGGTGCAAAAGGCATCCCAAGGGCATTGCAAAACTGCCACAATGTGGCCTCCTTGATGGCTTTCTCTGTGGCACATGCCTTAACCCTAGGCTGATTTGCTGCTCTGCCTAGGGTTAGGGTTAGGGTTAGGGTTAGGGTTCAGCCTGGGGTTCGGGTTCTGAAAACTAAACAGCCCAGAGTTCCAGGCATGCTGCAGCTGCAAAAGGCATCCCAAGGGCATTGCAAAACTGCCACAATGTGGCCTCCTTGATGGCTTTCTCTGTGGCACATGCCTTAACCCTAGGCTGATTTGCTGCTCTGCCTAGGGTTAGGGTTAGGGTTAGGGTTAGGGTTCAGCCTAGGGTTCAGGTTCTGAAAACTAAAAGGCCCAGATCCCCAGGCATGCTGCAGCTGCAAAAGGCATCCCAAGTGCATTGCAAAACTGCCACAATGTGGCCTCCTTGATGGCTTTCTCTGTGGCACATGCCTTAACCCTAGGCTGATTTGCTGCTCTGCCTAGGGTTAGGGTTAGGGTTAGGGTTCAGCCTAGGGTTTGGGTTCTGAAAACCAAAAAGCCCAGAGCCCCAGGCATGCTGCAGCTGCAAAAGGCATCCCAAGTGCATTGCAAAACTGCCACAATGTGGCCTCCTTGATGGCTTTCTCTGTGGCACATGCCTTAACCCTAGGCTGATTTGCTGCTCTGCCTAGGGTTAGGGTTAGGGTTAGGGTTAGGGTTCAGCCTAGGGTTTGGGTTCTGAAAACTAAACAGCCCAGAGTTCCAGGCATGCTGCAGCTGCAAAAGGCATCCCAAGGGCGTTGCAAAACTGCCACAATGTGGCCTCCTTGATGGCTTTCTCTGTGGCACATGCCTTAACCCTAGGCTGATTTGCTGCTCTGCCTAGGGTTAGGGTTAGGGTTAGGGTTCAGCCTAGGGTTCGGGTTCTGAAAACTAAACAGCCCAGAGTTCCAGGCATGCTGCAGCTGCAAAAGGCATCCCAAGGGCGTTGCAAAACTGCCACAATGTGGCCTCCTTGATGGCTTTCTCTGTGGCACATGCCTTAACCCTAGGGTGATTTGCTGCTCTGCCTAGGGTTAGGGTTAGGGTTAGGGTTCAGCCTGGGGTTCGGGTTCTGAAAACTAAACAGCCCAGAGTTCCAGGCATGCTGCAGCTGCAAAAGGCATCCCAAGGGCATTGCAAAACTGCCACAATGTGGCCTCCTTGATGGCTTTCTCTGTGGCACATGCCTTAACCCTAGGCTGATTTGCTGCTCTGCCTAGGGTTAGGGTTAGGGTTAGGGTTCAGCCTAGGGTTTGGGTTCTAAAAAGTAAAAGGCCCAGAGCCCCAGGCATGCTGCAGGTGCAAAAGGCATCCCAAGGGCATTGCAAAACTGCCACAATGTGGCCTCCTTGATGGCTTTCTCTGTGGCACATGCCTTAACCCTAGGCTGATTTGCTGCTCTGCCTAGGGTTAGGGTTAGGGTTAGGGTTCAGCCTAGGGTTCGGGTTCTGAAAACTAAACAGCCCAGAGTTCCAGGCATGCTGCAGCTGCAAAAGGCATCCCAAGGGCATTGCAAAACTGCCACAATGTGGCCTCCTTGATGGCTTTCTCTGTGGCACATGCCTTAACCCTAGGCTGATTTGCTGCTCTGCCTAGGGTTAGGGTTAGGGTTCAGCCTAGGGTTCAGGTTCTGAAAACTAAAAGGCCCAGAGCCCCAGGCATGCTGCAGGTGCAAAAGGCATCCCAAGTGCATTGCAAAACTGCCACAATGTGGCCTCCTTGATGGCTTTCTCTGTGGCACATGCCTTAACCCTAGGCTGATTTGCTGCTCTGCCTAGGGTTAGGGATAGGGTTAGGGTTAGGGTTAGGGTTCAGCCTAGGGTTTGGGTTCTGAAAACTAAACAGCCCAGAGTTCCAGGCATGCTGCAGCTGCAAAAGGCATCCCAAGTGCATTGCAAAACTGCCACAATGTGGCCTCCTTGATGGCTTTCTCTGTGGCACATGCCTTAACCCTAGGCTGATTTGCTGCTCTGCCTAGAGTTAGGGTTAGGGTTAGGGTTAGGGTTCAGCCTAGGGTCCAGGTTCTGAAAACTAAAAGGCCCAGAGCCCCAGGCATGCTGCAGCTGCAAAAGGCATCCCAAGTGCATTGCAAAACTGCCACAATGTGGCCTCCTTGATGGCTTTCTCTGTGGCACATGCCTTAACCCTAGGGTGATTTGCTGCTCTGCCTAGGGTTAGGGTTAGGGTTCAGCCTAGGGTTCAGCCTAGGGTTCAGGTTCTGAAAACTAAAAGGCCCAGAGCCCCAGGCATGCTGCAGCTGCCAAAGACATCCCAAGGGCATTGCAAAACTGCCACAATGTGGCCTCCTTGATGGCTTTCTCTGTGGCACCTGCCTTAACCCTAGGCTGATTTGCTGCTCTGCCTAGGGTTAGTGTTAGGGTTCAGCCTAGGGTTAGGGTTCTGAAAACTAAACAGTCCAGAGTTCCAGGCATGCTGCAGCTGCAAAAGGCATCCCAAGGGCGTTGCAAAACTGCCACAATGTGGCCTCCTTGATGGCTTTCTCTGTGGCACATGCCTTAACCCTAGGCTGATTTGCTGCTCTGATTAGGGTTAGGGTTCAGCCTAGGGTTCAGGTTCTGAAAACTAAAAGGCCCAGAGCCCCAGGCATGCTGCAGGTGCAAAAGGCATCCCAAGTGCATTGCAAAACTGCCACAATGTGGCCTCCTTGATGGCTTTCTCTGTGGCACATGCCTTAACCCTAGGCTGATTTGCTGCTCTGCCTAGGGTTAGGGTTAGGGTTAGGGTTCAGCCTGGGGTTTGGGTTCTGAAAACTAAAAGGCCCAGAGCCCCAGGCATGCTGCAGCTGCAAAAGGCATCCCAAGTGCATTGCAAAACTGCCACAATGTGGCCTCCTTGATGGCTTTCTCTGTGGCACATGCCTTAACCCTAGGCTGATTTGCTGCTCTGCCTAGGGTTAGGGTTAGGGTTCAGCCTAGGGTTCAGGTTCTGAAAACTAAAAGGCCCAGAGCCCCAGGCATGCTGCAGGTGCAAAAGGCATCCCAAGTGCATTGCAAAACTGCCACAATGTGGCCTCCTTGATGGCTTTCTCTGTGGCACATGCCTTAACCCTAGGCTGATTTGCTGCTCTGCCTAGGGTTAGGGTTAGGGTTACAGTTAGGGTTCAGCCTAGGGCTCAGGTTCTGAAAACTAAAAGGCCCAGAGCCCCAGGCATGCTGCAGCTGCAAAAGGCATCCCAAGTGCATTGCAAAACTGCCACAATGTGGCCTCCTTGATGGCTTTCTCTGTGGCACATGCCTTAACCCTAGGCTGATTTGCTGCTCTGCCTAGGGTTAGGGATAGGGTTAGGGTTAGGGTTCAGCCTAGGGTTTGGGTTCTGAAAACTAAACAGCCCAGAGTTCCAGGCATGCTGCAGCTGCAAAAGGCATCCCAAGTGCATTGCAAAACTGCCACAATGTGGCCTCCTTGATGGCTTTCTCTGTGGCACATGCCTTAACCCTAGGCTGATTTGCTGCTCTGCCTAGGGTTAGGGTTATGGTTAGGGTTCAGCCTAGGGTTCGGGTTCTGAAAACTAAACAGCCCAGAGTTCCAGGCATGCTGCAGCTGCAAAAGGCATCCCAAGGGCGTTGCAAAACTGCCACAATGTGGCCTCCTTGATGGCTTTCTCTGTGGCACATGCCTTAACCCTAGGCTGATTTGCTGCTCTGCCTAGAGTTAGGGTTAGGGTTAGGGTTAGGGTTCAGCCTAGGGTCCAGGTTCTGAAAACTAAAAGGCCCAGAGCCCCAGGCATGCTGCAGCTGCAAAAGGCATCCCAAGTGCATTGCAAAACTGCCACAATGTGGCCTCCTTGATGGCTTTCTCTGTGGCACATGCCTTAACCCTAGGGTGATTTGCTGCTCTGCCTAGGGTTAGGGTTAGGGTTAGGGTTCAGCCTAGGGTTTGGGTTCTGAAAACTAAAAGGCCCAGAGTTCCAGGCATGCTGCAGCTGCAAAAGGCATCCCAAGTGCATTGCAAAACTGCCACAATGTGGCCTCCTTGATGGCTTTCTCTGTGGCACATGCCTTAACCCTAGGCTGATTTGCTGCTCTGCCTAGGGTTAGGGTTAGGGTTAGGGTTAGGGTTCAGCCTGGGGTTCGGGTTCTGAAAACTAAACAGCCCAGAGTTCCAGGCATGCTGCAGCTGCAAAAGGCATCCCAAGGGCATTGCAAAACTGCCACAATGTGGCCTCCTTGATGGCTTTCTCTGTGGCACATGCCTTAACCCTAGGCTGATTTGCTGCTCTGCCTAGGGTTAGGGTTAGGGTTAGGGTTAGGGTTCAGCCTAGGGTTCAGGTTCTGAAAACTAAAAGGCCCAGATCCCCAGGCATGCTGCAGCTGCAAAAGGCATCCCAAGTGCATTGCAAAACTGCCACAATGTGGCCTCCTTGATGGCTTTCTCTGTGGCACATGCCTTAACCCTAGGCTGATTTGCTGCTCTGCCTAGGGTTAGGGTTAGGGTTAGGGTTAGGGTTCAGCCTAGGGTTCGGGTTCTGAAAACTAAACAGCCCAGAGTTCCAGGCATGCTGCAGCTGCAAAAGGCATCCCAAGGGCGTTGCAAAACTGCCACAATGTGGCCTCCTTGATGGCTTTCTCTGTGGCACATGCCTTAACCCTAGGCTGATTTGCTGCTCTGCCTAGGGTTAGGGTTAGGGTTAGGGTTCAGCCTAGGGTTCGGGTTCTGAAAACTAAACAGCCCAGAGTTCCAGGCATGCTGCAGGTGCAAAAGGCATCCCAAGGGCGTTGCAAAACTGCCACAATGTGGCCTCCTTGATGGCTTTCTCTGTGGCACATGCCTTAACCCTAGGGTGATTTGCTGCTCTGCCTAGGGTTAGGGTTAGGGTTAGGGTTCAGCCTGGGGTTCGGGTTCTGAAAACTAAACAGCCCAGAGTTCCAGGCATGCTGCAGCTGCAAAAGGCATCCCAAGGGCATTGCAAAACTGCCACAATGTGGCCTCCTTGATGGCTTTCTCTGTGGCACATGCCTTAACCCTAGGCTGATTTGCTGCTCTGCCTAGGGTTAGGGTTAGGGTTAGGGTTCAGCCTAGGGTTTGGGTTCTAAAAAGTAAAAGGCCCAGAGCCCCAGGCATGCTGCAGCTGCAAAAGGCATCCCAAGTGCATTGCAAAACTGCCACAATGTGGCCTCCTTGATGGCTTTCTCTGTGGCACATGCCTTAACCCTAGGCTGATTTGCTGCTCTGCCTAGGGTTAGGGTTAGGGTTAGGGTTCAGCCTAGGGTTCGGGTTCTGAAAACTAAACAGCCCAGAGTTCCAGGCATGCTGCAGCTGCAAAAGGCATCCCAAGGGCGTTGCAAAACTGCCACAATGTGGCCTCCTTGATGGCTTTCTCTGTGGCACATGCCTTAACCCTAGGCTGATTTGCTGCTCTGCCTAGGGTTAGGGTTAGGGTTAGGGTTCAGCCTAGGGTTCGGGTTCTGAAAACTAAACAGCCCAGAGTTCCAGGCATGCTGCAGCTGCAAAAGGCATCCCAAGGGCGTTGCAAAACTGCCACAATGTGGCCTCCTTGATGGCTTTCTCTGTGGCACATGCCTTAACCCTAGGGTGATTTGCTGCTCTGCCTAGGGTTAGGGTTAGGGTTAGGGTTCAGCCTAGGGTTTGGGTTCTGAAAACTAAACAGCCCAGAGTTCCAGGCATGCTGCAGCTGCAAAAGGCATCCCAAGTGCATTGCAAAACTGCCACAATGTGGCCTCCTTGATGGCTTTCTCTGTGGCACATGCCTTAACCCTAGGCTGATTTGCTGCTCTGCCTAGGGTTAGGGTTAGGGTTCAGCCTAGGGTTCAGGTTCTGAAAACTAAAAGGCCCAGAGCCCCAGGCATGCTGCAGGTGCAAAAGGCATCCCAAGGGCATTGCAAAACTGCCACAATGTGGCCTCCTTGATGGCTTTCTCTGTGGCACATGCCTTAACCCTAGGCTGATTTGCTGCTCTGCCTAGGGTTAGGGTTAGGGTTAGGGTTCAGCCTAGGGTTTGGGTTCTAAAAAGTAAAAGGCCCAGAGCCCCAGGCATGCTGCAGCTGCAAAAGGCATCCCAAGTGCATTGCAAAACTGCCACAATGTGGCCTCCTTGATGGCTTTCTCTGTGGCACATGCCTTAACCCTAGGGTGATTTGCTGCTCTGCCTAGGGTTAGGGTTAGGGTTCAGCCTAGGTTTTGGGTTCTGAAAACTAAACAGCCCAGAGTTCCAGGCATGCTGCAGCTGCAAAAGGCATCCCAAGTGCATTGCAAAACTGCCACAATGTGGCCTCCTTGATGGCTTTCTCTGTGGCACATGCCTTAACCCTAGGCTGATTTGCTGCTCTGCCTAGGGTTAGGGTTAGGGTTAGGGTTCAGCCTAGGGTTCGGGTTCTATAAACCAAACAGCCCAGAGTTCCAGGCATGCTGCAGGTGGAAAAGATATCCCAAGGGCATTGCAAAACTGCCACAATGTGGCCTCCTTGATGGCTTTCTCTGTGGCACATGCCTTAACCCTAGGCTGATTTGCTGCTCTGCCTAGGGTTAGGGTTAGGGTTAGGGTTAGGGTTCAGCCTAGGGTTCAGGTTCTGAAAACTAAAAAGCCCTGAGTTCCAGGCATGCTGCAGGTGCAAAAGGCATCCCAAGGGCATTGCAAAACTGCCACAATGTGGCCTCCTTGATGGCTTTCTCTGTGGCACATGCCTTAACCCTAGGCTGATTTGCTGCTCTGCCTAGGGTTAGGGTTAGGGTTAGGGTTAGGGTTCAGCCTAGGGTTCAGGTTCTGAAAACTAAAAGGCCCAGATCCCCAGGCATGCTGCAGCTGCAAAAGGCATCCCAAGTGCATTGCAAAACTGCCACAATGTGGCCTCCTTGATGGCTTTCTCTGTGGCACATGCCTTAACCCTAGGCTGATTTGCTGCTCTGCCTAGGGTTAGGGTTAGGGTTCAGCCTAGGGTTCGGGTTCTGAAAACTAAACAGCCCAGAGTTCCAGGCATGCTGCAGCTGCAAAAGGCATCCCAAGGGCATTGCAAATCTGCCACAATGTGGCCTCCTTGATGGCTTTCTCTGTGGCACATGCCTTAACCCTAGGCTGATTTGCTGCTCTGCCTAGGGTTAGGGTTAGGGTTAGGGTTCAGCCTAGGGTTTGGGTTCTGAAAACTAAAAGGCCCAGAGCCCCAGGCATGCTGCAGCTGCAAAAGGCATCCCAAGTGCATTGCAAAACTGCCACAATGTGGCCTCCTTGATGGCTTTCTCTGTGGCACATGCCTTAACCCTAGGCTGATTTGCTGCTCTGCCTAGGGTTAGGGTTAGGGTTAGGGTTCAGCCTAGGGTTTGGGTTCTGAAAACCAAAAAGCCCAGAGCCCCAGGCATGCTGCAGCTGCAAAAGGCATCCCAAGTGCATTGCAAAACTGCCACAATGTGGCCTCCTTGATGGCTTTCTCTGTGGCACATGCCTTAACCCTAGGCTGATTTGCTGCTCTGCCTAGGGTTAGGGTTAGGGTTAGGGTTCAGCCTAGGGTTCGGGTTCTGAAAACTAAACAGCCCAGAGTTCCAGGCATGCTGCAGCTGCAAAAGGCATCCCAAGGGCGTTGCAAAACTGCCACAATGTGGCCTCCTTGATGGCTTTCTCTGTGGCACATGCCTTAACCCTAGGCTGATTTGCTGCTCTGCCTAGGGTTAGGGTTAGGGTTAGGGTTCAGCCTAGGGTTCGGGTTCTGAAAACTAAACAGCCCAGAGTTCCAGGCATGCTGCAGCTGCAAAAGGCATCCCAAGGGCGTTGCAAAACTGCCACAATGTGGCCTCCTTGATGGCTTTCTCTGTGGCACATGCCTTAACCCTAGGGTGATTTGCTGCTCTGCCTAGGGTTAGGGTTAGGGTTAGGGTTCAGCCTGGGGTTCGGGTTCTGAAAACTAAACAGCCCAGAGTTCCAGGCATGCTGCAGCTGCAAAAGGCATCCCAAGGGCATTGCAAAACTGCCACAATGTGGCCTCCTTGATGGCTTTCTCTGTGGCACATGCCTTAACCCTAGGCTGATTTGCTGCTCTGCCTAGGGTTAGGGTTAGGGTTAGGGTTCAGCCTAGGGTTTGGGTTCTAAAAAGTAAAAGGCCCAGAGCCCCAGGCATGCTGCAGCTGCAAAAGGCATCCCAAGTGCATTGCAAAACTGCCACAATGTGGCCTCCTTGATGGCTTTCTCTGTGGCACATGCCTTAACCCTAGGCTGATTTGCTGCTCTGCCTAGGGTTAGGGTAGGGGTTAGGGTTCAGCCTAGGGTTCGGGTTCTGAAAACTAAACAGCCCAGAGTTCCAGGCATGCTGCAGCTGCAAAAGGCATCCCAAGGGCATTGCAAAACTGCCACAATGTGGCCTCCTTGATGGCTTTCTCTGTGGCACATGCCTTAACCCTAGGCTGATTTGCTGCTCTGCCTAGGGTTAGGGATAGGGTTAGGGTTAGGGTTAGGGTTCAGCCTAGGGTTCAGGTTCTGAAAACTAAACAGCCCAGAGTTCCAGGCATGCTGCAGCTGCAAAAGGCATCCCAAGGGCATTGCAAAACTGCCACAATGTGGCCTCCTTGATGGCTTTCTCTGTGGCACATGCCTTAACCCTAGGCTGATTTGCTGCTCTGCCTAGGGTTAGGGTTAGGGTTAGGGTTCAGCCTAGGGTTCGGGTTCTGAAAACTAAACAGCCCAGAGTTCCAGGCATGCTGCAGCTGCAAAAGGCATCCCAAGGGCGTTGCAAAACTGCCACAATGTGGCCTCCTTGATGGCTTTCTCTGTGGCACATGCCTTAACCCTAGGCTGATTTGCTGCTCTGCCTAGGGTTAGGGTTAGGGTTAGGGTTCAGCCTAGGGTTCGGGTTCTGAAAACTAAACAGCCCAGAGTTCCAGGCATGCTGCAGCTGCAAAAGGCATCCCAAGGGCGTTGCAAAACTGCCACAATGTGGCCTCCTTGATGGCTTTCTCTGTGGCACATGCCTTAACCCTAGGGTGATTTGCTGCTCTGCCTAGGGTTAGGGTTAGGGTTAGGGTTAGGGTTCAGCCTAGGGTTTGGGTTCTGAAAACTAAACAGCCCAGAGTTCCAGGCATGCTGCAGCTGCAAAAGGCATCCCAAGTGCATTGCAAAACTGCCACAATGTGGCCTCCTTGATGGCTTTCTCTGTGGCACATGCCTTAACCCTAGGCTGATTTGCTGCTCTGCCTAGGGTTAGGGTTAGGGTTAGGGTTAGGGTTCAGCCTAGGGTTCAGGTTCTGAAAACTAAAAAGCCCTGAGTTCCAGGCATGCTGCAGGTGCCAAAGGCATCCCAAGTGCATTGCAAAACTGCCACAATGTGGCCTCCTTGATGGCTTTCTCTGTGGCACATGCCTTAACCCTAGGCTGATTTGCTGCTCATCCTAGGGTTAGGGTTAGGGTTAGGGTTAGGGTTCAGCCTGGGGTTCGGGTTCTGAAAACTAAACAGCCCAGAGTTCCAGGCATGCTGCAGCTGCAAAAGGCATCCCATGGGCATTGCAAAACTGCCACAATGTGGCCTCCTTGATGGCTTTCTCTGTGGCACATGCCTTAACCCTAGGCTGATTTGCTGCTCTGCCTAGGGTTAGGGTTAGGGTTCAGCCTAGGGTTCAGGTTCTGAAAACTAAAAGGCCCAGAGCCCCAGGCATGCTGCAGGTGCAAAAGGCATCCCAAGGGCATTGCAAAACTGCCACAATGTGGCCTCCTTGATGGCTTTCTCTGTGGCACATGCCTTAACCCTAGGCTGATTTGCTGCTCTGCCTAGGGTTAGGGTTAGGGTTAGGGTTCAGCCTAGGGTTCGGGTTCTGAAAACTAAACAGCCCAGAGTTCCAGGCATGCTGCAGCTGCAAAAGGCATCCCAAGGGCGTTGCAAAACTGCCATAATGTGGCCTCCTTGATGGCTTTCTCTGTGGCACATGCCTTAACCCTAGGCTGATTTGCTGCTCTGCCTAGGGTTAGGGATAGGGTTAGGGTTAGGGTTAGGGTTCAGCCTAGGGTTTGGGTTCTGAAAACTAAACAGCCCAGAGTTCCAGGCATGCTGCAGCTGCAAAAGGCATCCCAAGTGCATTGCAAAACTGCCACAATGTGGCCTCCTTGATG
>NC_140035.1:24166011-24168511 GCF_963513975.1 Fringilla coelebs | reverse complement strand
TCCAGGCATGCTGCAGCTGCAAAAGGCATCCCAAGGGCATTGCAAAACTGCCACAATGTGGCCTCCTTGATGGCTTTCTCTCTGGCACATGCCTTAACCCTAGGCTGATTTGCTGCTCTGCCTAGGGTTAGGGTTAGGGTTAGGGTTAGGGTTCAGCCTAGGGTCCAGGTTCTGAAAACTAAAAGGCCCAGAGCCCCAGGCATGCTGCAGCTGCAAAAGGCATCCCAAGTGCATTGCAAAACTGCCTCAATGTGGCCTCCTTGATGGCTTTCTCTGTGGCACATGCCTTAACCCTAGGGTGATTTGCTGCTCTGCCTAGGGTTAGGGTTAGGGTTCAGCCTAGGTTTTGGGTTCTGAAAACTAAACAGCCCAGAGTTCCAGGCATGCTGCAGCTGCAAAAGGCATCCCAAGTGCATTGCAAAACTGCCACAATGTGGCCTCCTTGATGGCTTTCTCTGTGGCACATGCCTTAACCCTAGGCTGATTTGCTGCTCTGCCTAGGGTTAGGGTTAGGGTTAGGGTTCAGCCTAGGGTTCGGGTTCTATAAACCAAACAGCCCAGAGTTCCAGGCATGCTGCAGGTGGAAAAGATATCCCAAGGGCATTGCAAAACTGCCACAATGTGGCCTCCTTGATGGCTTTCTCTGTGGCACATGCCTTAACCCTAGGCTGATTTGCTGCTCTGCCTAGGGTTAGGGTTAGGGTTCAGCCTAGGGGTCAGCCTAGGGTTCAGGTTCTGAAAACTAAAAGGCCCAGAGCCCCAGGCATGCTGCAGCTGCAAAAGGCATCCCATGGGCATTGCAAAACTGCCACAATGTGGCCTCCTTGATGGCTTTCTCTGTGGCACATGCCTTAACCCTAGGCTGATTTGCTGCTCTGCCTAGGGTTAGGGTTAGGGTTAGGGTTCAGCCTAGGGTTTGGGTTCTGAAAACCAAAAAGCCCAGAGCCCCAGGCATGCTGCAGCTGCAAAAGGCATCCCAAGTGCATTGCAAAACTGCCACAATGTGGCCTCCTTGATGGCTTTCTCTGTGGCACATGCCTTAACCCTAGGCTGATTTGCTGCTCTGCCTAGGGTTAGGGATAGGGTTAGGGTTAGGGTTAGGGTTCAGCCTAGGGTTCAGGTTCTGAAAACTAAACAGCCCAGAGTTCCAGGCATGCTGCAGCTGCAAAAGGCATCCCAAGGGCATTGCAAAACTGCCACAATGTGGCCTCCTTGATGGCTTTCTCTGTGGCACATGCCTTAACCCTAGGCTGATTTGCTGCTCTGCCTAGGGTTAGGGTTAGGGTTAGGGTTCAGCCTAGGGTTCGGGTTCTGAAAACTAAACAGCCCAGAGTTCCAGGCATGCTGCAGCTGCAAAAGGCATCCCAAGGGCGTTGCAAAACTGCCACAATGTGGCCTCCTTGATGGCTTTCTCTGTGGCACATGCCTTAACCCTAGGCTGATTTGCTGCTCTGCCTAGGGTTAGGGTTAGGGTTAGGGTTCAGCCTAGGGTTCGGGTTCTGAAAACTAAACAGCCCAGAGTTCCAGGCATGCTGCAGCTGCAAAAGGCATCCCAAGGGCGTTGCAAAACTGCCACAATGTGGCCTCCTTGATGGCTTTCTCTGTGGCACATGCCTTAACCCTAGGGTGATTTGCTGCTCTGCCTAGGGTTAGGGTTAGGGTTAGGGTTAGGGTTCAGCCTAGGGTTTGGGTTCTGAAAACTAAACAGCCCAGAGTTCCAGGCATGCTGCAGCTGCAAAAGGCATCCCAAGTGCATTGCAAAACTGCCACAATGTGGCCTCCTTGATGGCTTTCTCTGTGGCACATGCCTTAACCCTAGGCTGATTTGCTGCTCTGCCTAGGGTTAGGGTTAGGGTTAGGGTTAGGGTTCAGCCTAGGGTTCAGGTTCTGAAAACTAAAAAGCCCTGAGTTCCAGGCATGCTGCAGGTGCAAAAGGCATCCCAAGGGCATTGCAAAACTGCCACAATGTGGCCTCCTTGATGGCTTTCTCTGTGGCACATGCCTTAACCCTAGGCTGATTTGCTGCTCATCCTAGGGTTAGGGTTAGGGTTAGGGTTAGGGTTCAGCCTGGGGTTCGGGTTCTGAAAACTAAACAGCCCAGAGTTCCAGGCATGCTGCAGCTGCAAAAGGCATCCCATGGGCATTGCAAAACTGCCACAATGTGGCCTCCTTGATGGCTTTCTCTGTGGCACATGCCTTAACCCTAGGCTGATTTGCTGCTCTGCCTAGGGTTAGGGTTAGGGTTCAGCCTAGGGTTCAGGTTCTGAAAACTAAAAGGCCCAGAGCCCCAGGCATGCTGCAGGTGCAAAAGGCATCCCAAGGGCATTGCAAAACTGCCACAATGTGGCCTCCTTGATGGCTTTCTCTGTGGCACATGCCTTAACCCTAGGCTGATTTGCTGCTCTGCCTAGGGTTAGGGTTAGGGTTAGGGTTCAGCCTAGGGTTCGGGTTCTGAAAACTAAACAGCCCAGAGTTCCAGGCATGCTGCAGCTGCAAAAGG
>NC_140035.1:24153511-24156011 GCF_963513975.1 Fringilla coelebs | reverse complement strand
TCCCAAGGGCATTGCAAAACTGCCACAATGTGGCCTCCTTGATGGCTTTCTCTGTGGCACATGCCTTAACCCTAGGGTGATTTGCTGCTCTGCCTAGGGTTAGGGTTAGGGTTAGGGTTCAGCCTAGGGTTTGGGTTCTGAAAACTAAACAGCCCAGAGTTCCAGGCATGCTGCAGCTGCAAAAGGCATCCCAAGTGCATTGCAAAACTGCCACAATGTGGCCTCCTTGATGGCTTTCTCTGTGGCACATGCCTTAACCCTAGGCTGATTTGCTGCTCTGCCTAGGGTTAGGGTTAGGGTTAGGGTTAGGGTTCAGCCTAGGGTTCAGGTTCTGAAAACTAAAAGGCCCTGAGTTCCAGGCATGCTGCAGGTGCAAAAGGCATCCCAAGGGCATTGCAAAACTGCCACAATGTGGCCTCCTTGATGGCTTTCTCTGTGGCACATGCCTTAACCCTAGGCTGATTTGCTGCTCATCCTAGGGTTAGGGTTAGGGTTAGGGTTAGGGTTCAGCCTGGGGTTCGGGTTCTGAAAACTAAACAGCCCAGAGTTCCAGGCATGCTGCAGCTGCAAAAGGCATCCCAAGGGCATTGCAAAACTGCCACAATGTGGCCTCCTTGATGGCTTTCTCTGTGGCACATGCCTTAACCCTAGGCTGATTTGCTGCTCTGCCTAGGGTTAGGGTTCAGCCTAGGGTTCAGGTTCTGAAAACTAAAACGCCCAGAGCCCCAGGCATGCTGCAGCTGCAAAAGGCATCCCAAGTGCATTGCAAAACTGCCACAATGTGGCCTCCTTGATGGCTTTCTCTGTGGCACATGCCTTAACCCTAGGCTGATTTGCTGCTCTGCCTAGGGTTAGGGTTAGGGTTAGGGTTCAGCCTAGGGTCCAGGTTCTGAAAACTAAAAGGCCCAGAGCCCCAGGCATGCTGCAGCTGCAAAAGGCATCCCAAGTGCATTGCAAAACTGCCACAATGTGGCCTCCTTGATGGCTTTCTCTGTGGCACATGCCTTAACCCTAGGGTGATTTGCTGCTCTGCCTAGGGTTAGGGTTAGGGTTCAGCCTAGGTTTTGGGTTCTGAAAACTAAACAGCCCAGAGTTCCAGGCATGCTGCAGCTGCAAAAGGCATCCCAAGTGCATTGCAAAACTGCCACAATGTGGCCTCCTTGATGGCTTTCTCTGTGGCACATGCCTTAACCCTAGGCTGATTTGCTGCTCTGCCTAGGGTTAGGGTTAGGGTTAGGGTTAGGGTTAGGGTTCAGCCTAGGGTTCGGGTTCTGAAAACTAAACAGCCCAGAGTTCCAGGCATGCTGCAGCTGCAAAAGGCATCCCAAGGGCATTGCAAAACTGCCACAATGTGGCCTCCTTGATGGCTTTCTCTGTGGCACATGCCTTAACCCTAGGCTGATTTGCTGCTCTGCCTAGGGTTAGGGTTAGGGTTCAGCCTAGGGTTCAGGTTCTGAAAACTAAAAGGCCCAGAGCCCCAGGCATCCTGCAGGTGCCAAAGGCATCCCAAGTGCATTGCAAAACTGCCACAATGTGGCCTCCTTGATGGCTTTCTCTGTGGCACATGCCTTAACCCTAGGCTGATTTGCTGCTCTGATTAGGGTTAGGGTTCAGCCTAGGGTTCAGGTTCTGAAAACTAAAAGGCCCAGAGCCCCAGGCATGCTGCAGCTGCAAAAGGCATCCCAAGTGCATTGCAAAACTGCCACAATGTGGCCTCCTTGATGGCTTACTCTGTGGCACATGCCTTAACCCTAGGCTGATTTGCTGCTCTGCCTAGGGTTAGGGTTAGGGTTCAGCCTAGGGTTCGGGTTCTGAAAACTAAACAGCCCAGCTCCCAGGCATGCTGCAGGTGCAAAAGGCATCCCAAGTGCATTGCAAAACTGCCACAATGTGGCCTCCTTGATGGCTTTCTCTGTGGCACATGCCTTAACCCTAGGCTGATTTGCTGCTCTGCCTAGGGTTAGGGTTAGGGTTCAGCCTAGGGTTCAGGTTCTGAAAACTAAAAGGCCCAGAGCCCCAGGCATCCTGCAGGTGCCAAAGGCATCCCAAGTGCATTGCAAAACTGCCACAATGTGGCCTCCTTGATGGCTTTCTCTGTGGCACATGCCTTAACCCTAGGCTGATTTGCTGCTCTGCCTAGGGTTAGGGTTAGGGTTAGGGTTCAGCCTAGGGTTCAGCCTAGGGTTCAGGTTCTAAAAACTAAAAGGCCCTGAGTTCCAGGCATGCTGCAGGTGCAAAAGACATCCCAAGGGCATTGCAAAACTGCCACAATGTGGCCTCCTTGATGGCTTTCTCTGTGGCACATGCCTTAACCCTAGGCTGATTTGCTGCTCTGCCTAGGGTTAGGGTTAGGGTTAGGGTTCAGCCTAGGGTTCGGGTTCTGAAAACTAAACAGCCCAGAGTTCCAGGCATGCTGCAGCTGCAAAAGACATCCCAAGGGCATTGCAAAACTGCAACAATGTGGCCTCCTTGATGGCTTTCTCTGTGGCACATGCCTTAA